>NW_027141744.1:0-41748 GCF_036365525.1 Heterodontus francisci | reverse complement strand
TCAACTCCCCTCCCCCACTACCCTCCCTCACTCCCCTCCCGCACTCCACTCCTCAACTGCCCTCCCCAACTTCCCTCCCCTACTCCCTACCCCACCCCCTCACCCACTCCCCACCCCCACTACCCTCCCCCACTCCACTCCCCCACTCCACTCCCCTACTCCAATCCCTAACTCCCCTCCCCAACTCTCCACCCTGACTCCCCTCACAAACTCCCATACCCCACTCCCCTACCCAACTCCCCTCCCCAACACCCCTCCCCCACATCCCATCACCAACTCCCCTCCCCAACTCTCCTCCCCCACTCCCCTCACAAACTCCCATACCTCACTCCCCTCCACAACTCCCCATCCCCAACTCCCCTCCCCAACTCCATTCTGCAACACGCCTCCCCCACTCCCCTCCCCAACTCCCCTACCCCACTACCCTCCCTCACTCCCCTCCCGCACTCCACTCCCCAAACCCCCTCCCGATTCCCCTCCCCAACTCCCCTACCCCACCCCCTCACCCACTCCCCACCCCCACTCCCATCACCAACTCCCCTCCCCCACTCCCCTCCCCCACTACCCTCCCTCACCCACCTCCCGCATCCCACTCCCCAACGCTCCTCCCCATTCCCCTCCGCAACTCGCCTACCCCGCTCCCCTTCCCCTACCCCATCCCCTCACACATTCCCCTCCCCCACACCCCTCCTCAACTCCCCTCCACAGCTCCCCTCCCCTAATCCCCTCCCCAACTCCCCTCCCTCACTCACCTACCCCGCTCCCCTCCACAGCTCCCCTCCACAGCTCCCCTCCACAACTCCCCTCCCCAACTCCCCGACCACCCTTCCCTCCCCAACTCCCCTCCCGCACTACCCTCCCAATTCCCCTCCCCAACTCCCCTACCCCGCTCCCCTTCCCCCACTCCCCTGCACCACCCCCTCCCCCACTCCCGTCGACAACTCCGCATCCCTGCACCTCCTCACTGCCCTCCCCTACCACACTCCCATCCCCCACTACCCTCCCCCACTCCATTCCCCTGCCGCACACCCCTCCACATATCCCTACCCCACTCCCCTACCCCACTCCCCATTACCACACCCCTACACAACTCCCCTTCCCAACTCTCCTCCCTCACTCCTCTCACTAACTCCCATACCCCACTCCCCTACCCTGCTCCCCTACTCCGCTTCCCTCCACCACACCTCTCCTCAACTCCCCTAACCCACTCCCCTTCCCCACTCCTCTCGCCAGCTCCCCACCCCAACGCCCCAACCACTCTTCCCCCCAACTCCGCTCCCATACTCCCCCCAACTGCACTCCCCCTCTCCTGTCCACCACTCCCCTCCCCCCTCTCATCTCCGCAACTCCCCACAACCACTCCGCTCCTCCAATCCCTGCCTCAACTCCCTCCCCCACTCCCCTGCCCCAACCCCTACCCAATTACCCTCCCCAACTCCCCTCCTCAACACTCCTCCCCCACTTCCCTCACCAAATCCCATACACCACTTCCCTCCTCAACTCCCCTCCCTCACTCCCCTCCCCCGCTCACCTCTCCAACACCCCTCCCTCACTCCCCTACCCCACTCCCCTCCCCCACTCCAGTCCCCAACTCCCCTCCCCCACTCACCTCCCCAACTCCCCTACTGCAATCCCCTCCCCCACTCCCCTCCTCAATCCAGTCCCCAACTCCCCTCCCCCACTCCCCTCCCCCACCCCATCCCCCACGCCCTTCCCCAAGTCCCCTCCCCAACTCCCCTCCCCAACTCCATTCTGCAACACGCCTCTCCCACTCCCCTCCCCAACTCCCCTACCCCACTCCCCACCCACTCCCCTCACCAACTCCCTCACCAACTCCCCTCCCCCACTACCCTCCCCCGCTCACCTCTCCAACACCCCTCCCTCACTCCCCCTACCCCACTCCCCTCCCGCCACTCCAGTCCCCAACTCCCTCCCCCACTCACCTCCCCAACTCCCCTACTGCAATCCCCTCCCCCACTCCCCTCCTCAATCCAGTCCCCAACTCCCCTCCCCCACTCCCCTCCCCCCCACCCCATCCCCCACGCCCTTCCCCAAGTCCCCTCCCCAACTCCCCTCCCCAACTCCATTCTGCAACACGCCTCTCCCACTCCCCTCCCCAACTCCCCTACCCCACTCCCCCACCCACTCCCCTCACCAACTCCCCTCACCAACTCCCCTCCCCCACTACCCTCCCTCACTCCCATCCCGCACACCACTCCCCATCCACCTCCCGATTCCCCTCCCCAACTCCCCTACCCCGCTCCCCATCCCCTACCGCACCCCTCACCCACTCCCCACCCCACTCCCCTCCCCCACTCCACACACCCCACACTCCACTCCCCACTCCACTCCCTAACTCCCCTCCCCAACAATCCACCCTGACTCCCCTCACAAACTCCCATACCCCACTCCCCTCCCCAACTCCCTCCCCAACTCCCCTACCCAACACCCCTCCCCAACACCCCTCCCCTACTCCCCTCCCCCACTCCCCACCCCCACTCCCCTCCCCCACTCCATCACCAACTCCCCTCCCCCACTCCCCTCCTTCAACCCCCTCCCGCATCCACCTCCCCAACCCTCCTCCCCATTCCCCTCCGCAACTCCCCTACCCCGCTCCCCTTCCCCTACCCCACCCCCTCACACACTCCCCTCCCCCACTCCCGTCCACCACTCCGCATCCCTGCACCTCCTCACTGCCCTCCCCTACCACGCTCCCATCCCCCACTACCCTCCCCCACTCCACTCTCCTACCGCACTCCCCTCCACATAACCCTTACCCCACTCCCCTACCCCACTCCCCATTACCACACCCCTACACAACTCCCCTTCCCAACTCTCCTCCCTCACTCCTCTCACTAACTCCCATACCCCACTCCCCTACCCTGCTCCCCTACTCCGCTTCCCTCCACCACACCTCTCCTCAACTCCCCTACCCCACTCCCCTTCCCCACTCCTCTCGCCAGCTCCCCACCCCAACGCCCCAACCACTCTTCCCCCCAACTCCGCTCCCATACTCCCCCCAACTGCACTCCCCCTCTCCTGTCCACCACTCCCCTCCCCCCTCTCATCTCCGCAACTCCCCACAACCACTCCGCTCCTCTAATCCCTGCCTCAACTCCCCTCCCCCACTCCCCTGCCCCAATCCCCTACCCCATTACCCTCCCCAACTCCCTTCCTCAACACACCTCCCCCACTTCCCTCACCAAATCCCATACCCCACTCCCCTACTCCACATCCCTCACCCACTCCCCTTCCCAATCCTCTCCACCACATCCCTCCTCAACTCCCCTCCCTCACTCCCCTCCCCCGCTGACCTCTCCAACACCCCTCCCTCACTCCCCTACCCCACTCCCCTCCCCCACTCCAGTCCCCAACTCCCCTCCCCACTCACCTCCCCAACTCCCCTACTGCAATCCCCTCCCCCACTCCCCTCCTCAATCCAGTCCCCAAATCCCCTCCCCCACTCACCTCCCCCACCCCATCACCCACGCCCCTCCCCAAGTCCCCTCCCCAACTACGTTCCCCGACTGACCCCACTGCCCTCCCCATTCCTTAACCCCACTCACCTCCCCCTCTCCTCTCCGCAACTCCCCTCAACCACTCCGCTCCCCAATCCCTGCCTTAGCTCCCCTCCCCCACTCTCCTACCCCACTTACCTACCCCAATCCCCTCCCCAGCTCACCTCCCCAACACTCCTCCCCTACTTCCCTCTCCAAATCCCATACCTCACTCCCCTCCTCCACTCCGCTCAGCCCACTCCAGTCCCCAACTCCCCTCCCCCACTCCAGTGAATCACTCCCCTCCCCCACTCCCCTCCCCCATGCCACTCCCCCACTCCACTCCCCCACTCCAGTCCCCCACTCCACTCCCCCAACTCCCCTCCCCAACTCTCCTCCCCCACTCCCCTCACAAACTCCCATACCTCACTCCCCTCCACAACTCCCCATCCCCAACTCCCCTGCCCAACTCCATTCTGCAACATGCCTCCCCCACTCCCCTCCCCAACTCCCCTACCCCACTACCCTACCGCAATCCCCTCCCACACCCCCCTCCCCACTCCAGTCCCCAACACCCCTCCCCCACTCCTCCCCGCCACCCCCATCCCCCATGACCCTCCCCAAGTCCCCTCAACAACTACGTTCCCCGACTCCCCCCACTGCCCTCCCCATTCCTCGACACCACTCCGCTCCCCCTCTCCTCTCCGCAACTCCCCACAATCACACTGCTCCCCCAATCGCTGCCTCAACTCCCCTCCTCCACTCTCCTACCCCACTCCCCTATACCACTCCCCTCATCCAACTCCCCTCCCCGAAACTCCTCACCCACTTCCCTCACCAACTCCCATACCCGACGCCCCTACTCCACTCCCCTCTCCCACTCCAGTCCCCAACTCCACTCCCCCACTCCCCTCCCTAACTCCCCTCCCCAACTCTCCTCCCTCACTCCCCTCACACACCCCTCCTCACCTCCCCTCCTGCACTCCCCTCCCATTCCCCTCCCCAACTCCCCTACCCCGCTCCCCTTCCCCCACTCCCCTACACCACCCCTCCCCCACTCCCGTCGACCACTCCGCTTCCCTGCACCTCCTCACTGCCCTCCCCTACCACACTCCCATCCCCCACTACCCTCCCCCCTCCATTCCCCTGCCGCACACCCCTCCCCATATCCCCTACCCCACTCCCCTACCCCACTCCCCGTTACCACACCCTTACACAACTCCCCTTCCCAACTCTCCTCCCCCACTCCTCTCACTAACTCCCATACCCCACTCCCCTACCCTGCTCCTCTACTCCGCTTCCCTCCCCCACACCTCTCCTCAACTCCCCTACCGCCCTCCTCTTCCCCACTCCCCTAAACCGGTTCCCCACCCCAAATCCCCAACCACTCTTCCCCCCAACTCCGCTCCCATACTCCCCCCAACTGCACTCCCCCTCTCCTGTCCACCACTCCCCTCCCCCTCTCATCTCCGCAACTCCCCACAACCACTCTGCTCCCCCAATCGCTGCCTCAAATCCCCTCCCCCACTCTCCTACCCCACTCCCCTAAACTACTCCCCTCATCCAACTCCCCTCCCCAAAACTCCACCCCCACTTCCCTCACCAAATCCCATACCCGACGCCCCTACTCCACTCCCCACAACCACTCCGCTCCTCCAATCCCTGCCTCAAATCCCCTCCCCCACTCCCCTGCCCCACTCCCCTACCCCATTACCATCGCCAACTCCCCTCCTCAACACACCTCCCCCACTTCCCTCACAAAATCCCATACACCACTCCCCTACTCCACTCCCCTTCCCCACTCCCCTTCACCACTCCTCTCCACCACTCCACTCCCCCACTCCACTCCCCCAACTCCCCTCCCCAACTCTCCTCCCCCACTCCCCTCACAAACTCCCATACCTCACTCCCCTCCACAACTCCCCATCCCCAACTCCCCTCCCCAACTCCATTCTGCAACACGCCTCCCCCACTCCCCTCCCCAACTCCCCTACCCCACTACCCTCCCTCACTCCCCTCCCGCACTCCACTCCCCAACCCCCTCCCGATTCCCCTCCCCAACTCCCCTACCCCACCCCCTCACCCACTCCCCACCCCCACTCCCATCACCAACTCCCCTCCCCCACTCCCCTCACCCCCCTCCCGCATCCCACTCCCCAACGCTCCTCCCCATTCCCCTCCGCAACTCGCCTACCCCGCTCCCCTTCCCCTACCCCATCCCCTCACACACTCCCCTCCCCCACACCCCTCCTCAACTCCCCTCCACAGCTCCCCTCCCCTAATCCCCTCCCCAACTCCCCTCCCTCACTCACCTACCCCGCTCCCCTCCACAGCTCCCCTCCACAGCTCCCCTCCACAACTCCCCTCCCCAACTCCCCGACCACTCTTCCCTCCCCAACTCCCCTCCCGCACTACCCTCCCCATTCCCCTCCCCAACTCCCCTACCCCGCTCCCCTTCCCCCACTCCCCTGCACCACCCCTCCCCCACTCCCGTCGACAACTCCGCATCCCTGCACCTCCTCACTGCCCTCCCCTACCACACTCCCATCCCCCACTACCCTCCCCCCTCCATTCCCCTGCTGCACACCCCTCCACATATCCCCTACCCCACTCCCCTACCCCACTCCCCATTACCACACCCCTACACAACTCCCCTTCCCAACTCTCCTCCCTCACTCCTCTCACTAACTCCCATACCCCACGCCCCTACCCTGCTCCCCTACTCCGCTTCCCTCCACCACACCTCTCCTCAACTCCCCTAACCCACTCCCCTTCCTCACTCCTCTCGCCAGCTCCCCACCCCAACGCCCCAACCACTCTTCCCCCCAACTCCGCTCCCATACTCCCCCCAACTGCACTCCCCCTCTCCTGTCCACCACTCCCCTCCCCCTCTCATCTCCGCAACTCCCCACCACCACTCCGCTCCTCCAATCCCTGCCTCAACTCCCCTCCCCCACTCCCCTGCCCCAACCCCTACCCAATTACCCTCCCCAACTCCCCTCCTCAACACTCCTCCCCCACTTCCCTCACCAAATCCCATACACCACATCCCTCCTCAACTCCCCTCCCTCACTCCCCTCCCCCGCTCACCTCTCCAACACCCCTCCCTCACTCCCCTACCCCACTCCCCTCCCCCACTCCAGTCCCCAACTCCCCTCCCCCACTCACCTCCCCAACTCCCCTACTGCAATCCCCTCCCCCACTCCCCTCCTCAATCCAGTCCCCAACTCCCCTCCCCCACTCCCCTTCCCCACCCCATCCCCCACGCCCTTCCCCAAGTCCCCTCCCCAACTCCCCTCCCCAACTCCATTCTGCAACACGCCTCTCCCACTCCACTCCCTAACTCCCCTCCCCAACACTCCACCCTGACTCCCCTCACAAACTCCCATACCCCACTCCCCTCACCAACTCCCTCCCCAACTCCCCTACCCAACACCCCTCCCCAACACCCCTCCCCCACTCCCCTCCCCACTCCCCTCCCCCACTCCCCTCCCCCACCCCCATCACCAACTCCCCTCCCCCACTCCCCTCCTTCAACCCCCTCCCGCATCCCACTCCCCAACCCTCCTCCCCATTCCCCTCCGCAACTCCCCTACCCCGCTCCCCTTCCCCTACCCCACCCCCTCACACACTCCCCTCCCCCACTCCCGTCCACCACTCCGCATCCCTGCACCTCCTCACTGCCCTCCCCTACCACGCTCCCATCCCCCACTACCCTCCCCCACTCCACTCGCCTACCGCACTCCCCTCCACATAACCCCTACCCCACTCCCCTACCCCACTCCCCGTTACCACACCCCTACACAACTCCGCTTCCCAACTCTCCTCCGCCACTCCCCACACAAACTCCCATACCACACTCCCCTGCACTGCTCCCTTAATCCGCTCCCCTCCCCCACACCCCTCCACAACTCCCCTCCACAGCTCCCCTCCCCTAATCCCCTCCCCAACTACCCTCCCTCACTCACCTACCGCGCTCCCCTCCACAGCTCCCCTCCACAGCTCCCCTCCACAACTCCCCTCCCCAACTCCCCGACCACACTTCCCTCTCCAACTCCCCTCCCCCACGACCCTCCCCATTCCCCTCCCCAACTCCCCTACCCCGCTCCCCTTCCCCCACTCCCCTACACCACCCCTCCCCCACTCCCGTCGACCACTCCGCATCCCTGCACCTCCTCACTGCCCTCCCCTACCACACTCCCATCCCCACACTACCCTCCCCCCTCCATTCCCCTGCCGCACACCCCTCCACATATCCCCTACCCCACTCCCCTACCCCACTCCCCGTTACCACACCCCTACACAACTCCCCTTCCCAACTCTCCTCCCCCACTCCTCTCACTAACTCCCATACTCCACTCCCATACTCTGCTCCCCTACTCCGCTTCCCTCCACCACACCTCTCCTCAACTCCCCTGCCCCACTCCCCTTCCCCACTCCTCTCCCCAACTCCTCAACAACACTTGCCCCCAACTCCGCTCCCATACTCCCCCCAACTGCACTTCCCCTCTCCTGTCCACCACTCCGCTCCCCCTCTCATCTCCGCAACTCCCCACAATCACTCCGCTCCTCCAATCCCTGCCTCAACTCCCCTCCCCACTCCCCTGCCCCACTCCCCTACCCCATTACCCTCCCCAACTCCCCTCCTCAACACTCCTCCCCCACTTCCCTCATCAAATCCCATACACCACATCCCTCCTCAACTCCCCTCCCTCACTCCCCTCCCCGCTCACCTCTCCAACACCCCTCCCTCACTCCCCTCCCCCACTCCCCTCCCCCACTCCAGTCCCCAACTCCCCTCCCCCACTCACCTCCCCAATTCCCCTACTGCAATCCCCTCCCCCACTCCCCTCCTCAATCCAGTCCCCAACTCCCCTCCCCCACTCCCCTCCCCCACCCCATCCCCCACGCCCCTCCCCAAGTCCCCTCCCCAACTACATTCCCCGACTCCCCCCACTGCCCTCCCCATTCCTCTACCCCACTCACCTCCCCCTCTCCTCTCTGCAACTCCCCTCAACCACTCCGCTCCCCCTATACCTGCCTTAGCTCCCCTCCCCCACTCTCCTACCCCACTTACCTACCCCAATCCCCTCCCCAAACCCCCTCCCCAACACTCCTCCCCTACTTCCCTCTCCAACTCCCATACCCCACTCCCCTCCTCCACTCCGCTCAGCCCACTCCAGTCCCCAACTCCCCTCCCCCACTCCAGTGAATCACTCCCCTCCCCCACTCCACTCCCCCACTCCACTCCCCCTCTCCACTCCCCAACTCTCCTCCCCCACGCCCCTCAGAAACTCCCATACCCCACTCCCATACCTCACTCCCCTCCCCAACTCCCCTCCCCCACTACCCTCCCTCACTCCCCGCCCGCACTTCACTCCCCAACCCCCTCCCGATTCCCCTCCCCAACTCCCCTACCCCGCTCCCCATCCCCTAATCCCCTACCCCACCCCCTCACCCACTCCCCACCCCCACTCCCCTCCCCCACTCCACACCCCCACTCCACTCTCCCACTCCACTCGTTAACTCCCCTCCCCAACTCTCCACCCTGACTCCCCTCACTAACTCCCATACCCCACTCCCCTACCCAACTCCCCTCCCCAACTCCCTCCCCAACTCCCCTCCCCAACTCCCCTCCCCAACACCCCTCCCACACTCCCCTCCCCCACTCCCCTCCCCCACTCCCCGACATCACTCCCATCACCAACTCCCCTCCCCCACTCCCCTCCCCCACTCCCCTCCCCCACTACCTTCCCTCACCCCCCTCCCGCATCCCACTCCCCAACCCTCCTCCCCATTCCCCTCCGCAACTCGCCTACCCCGCTCCCCTTCCCCTACCGCACCCCCTCACACACTCCCCTCCCCCACTCCCGTCCACCACTCCGCATCCCTGCACCTCCTCACTGCCCTCCCCTACCACGCTCCCATCCCCCACTACCCTCCCCCACTCCACTCGCCTACCGCACTCCCCTCCACATAACCCCTACCCCACTCCCCTACCCCACTCCCCGTTACCACACCCCTACACAACTCCGCTTCCCAACTCTCCTCCGCCACTCCCCTCACAAACACCCATACCACACTCCCCGACACTGCTCCCCTAATCTGCTCCCCTCCCCCACACCCCTCCTCAACTCCCCTCCTGCACTCCCCTCCCCTACTCCCCTCCCCAACTCCCCTCCCTCACTCACCTACCCCGCTCCCCTCCACAGCTCCCCTCCACAGCTCCCCTCCACAACTCCCCTCCCCAACTCCCCGACCACACTTCCCTCCCCCAATCCCCTCCCCCACTCCCCTCCCCCACTACCCTCCCCCATACCCCTCCCGCACTCCTCTCCCCAACCCCACTCCCCACTACCCTTACCAACTCCCCTCCGCAACTCCCCTCCCCCACAACCCTCCCTCACTCCCCTCCCGCACTCCCCTCCCCAACCCCCTCCCGATTCCCCTCCCCAACTCCCTCCCGATTCCCCTCCCCAACTCCCCTACCCCGCTCCCCATCCCCTACTCCCCTACCCCACCCCCTCACCCACTCCCCACCCCCACTCCCCTCCCCCACTCCACACCCCCACTCCACTCCCCCACTCCACTCCCTAACTCCCCTCCCCAACTCCCCTTCCCCAATACCCTCCCTCACCTCCCTCCCGCATCCCACTCCCCAACCCCCCTCCCCATTCCCCTCCGCAACTCCCCTACCCCGCTCCCCTTCCCCTACTCCCCTACCCCACCCCCTCACACATTCCCCTCCCCCACTCCCGTCCACAACTCCACATCCCTGCACCTCCTCACTGCCCTCCCCTACCACGCTCCCATCCCCCACTACCCTCCCCCACTCCACTCGCCTACCGCACTCCCCTCCACATATCCCCTACCCCACTCCCCTACCCCACTCCCCGTTACCAAACCCCTGCACAACTCCGCTTCCCAACTCTCCTCCGCCACTCCCCTCACAAACTCCCATACCACACTCCCCTACACTGCTCACCTAATCCGCTCCCCTCCCCCACACCCCTCCTCAACTCCCCTCCCTCACTCACCTACCCCGCTCCCCGCCACAGTTCCCCTCCACAGCTCCCCTCCACAACTCCCCTCCCAAAGTCCCCGACTACTCTTCCCTCCCCAACTCCCCGCCCCCACTACTCTCCCCCATACCCCTCCCGCACTCCACTACCCCACTCCACACCCCCACTCCACTCCCCCACTCCAATCCCTAACTCCCATCCCCAACTCCCCTTCCCCAATACCCTCCCTCACCTCCCTCCCGCATCCCACTCCCCAACCCCCCTCCCCATTCCCCTCCGCAACTCCCCTACCCCGCTCCCCTTCCCCTACTCCCCTACCCCACCCCCTCACAAATTCCCCTCCCCCACTCCCGTCCACCACTCCGCAACCCTGCACCTCCTCACTGCCCTCCCCTACTGCACTCCCATCCCCCACTACACGCCCCCACTCCACTCCCCTACCGCACTCCACTCCACATATCCCATACCCCACTCCCCTACCCCACTCCCCGTTACCACACCCCTACACAACTCCCCTTCCCAACTCTCCTCCCACACTCCCCACACTAACTGCCTTACCCCACTCCCCTACTCTGCTCCCCTACTCCGCTCCCCTCCCCACACCCCTCCTCAACTCCCTTCCTGCACTCCACTCCCCTACTCCCCTCACCAACTCCCCTCCCTCACTCACCTACCCCGCTGTCCTCCCTACCTCCCCTCCCCAACCCTCCTGCGTCACTCCCCTCCAAACTCCCATACCTCACTCCCCTCCCCAACTCCCCTCCCCAGCTCCCCTCCCCCACTACCCTCCCTCACCCCCCTCCCGCATCCCACTCCCCATCCCTCCTCCCCATTCCCATCCTCAACTCCCCTACCCCACTCCCCTACTCCACACCCCTATCCTACTCCCCTCCCGCACTCCACTCCCCAACACCCCTTCCCATTCCCCTCACCAACGCTCCCCTACCCCGCTCCCCTGCACCCACTCCCCTACCCCAACCCCTCCCCCACTCCCCTCCCCCACTCCCGTCCACCACTCCGCATCCCTGCACCTCCTCACTGCCCTTCCCTTCCACACTCCCATCCCACACTCCCCTCCCCTACTCCGCTCCCCTCACCCACACCCCTCCACAACTCCCCTCGTGCACTCCCCTCCCCTACTCCCCTCCCCATCTCCCGTGCCTCACTCACCGACCACGCTCCCCTCCCCAGCACCCCTCCCCCAATGCCCCGACCACACTTCCCTCCCCAACTCCACTCCCCCACTGCCCTGCCCCACTCCCCTCCTGCACTCCACTCCTCAAGCCCCTCCCCATTCCTCTCCCCAACTCCCCTACCCCGCTCCCCATCCCCCACTCCCCTACCCCACCCCCTCCCCCATTCCCGTCCACCACTCTGCATCTCTGCACCTCCTCACTGCCCTCCCCTACCACACTCCCATCCCCCACTACCCTCCCCCACTCGACTCACCTACCGCACTCCCCTCCACATATCCCCGACCCCACTCCCCTACCCCACTCCCCGTTACCACACCCCTACACAACTCCCCTTCCCAACTCTCCTCCCCCACTCCCCTCACTAATTCCCATACCCCACTCCCCTACTCTGCTCCCCGACTCCGCTCCCCTCCCCAACACCCCTCCCCCAATCCACTACCCCGCTCCCCTCCCCCACTCACCTCTCACAACTCCCCTCCCCCACACCCCTGCCCCCTCCCCTACCTTGCTCTCCTCCCCCACTACCCTCCCCCACTCTCCTACATCACAATCAATCCCCACATCCCCTACCCCACTCCCCACTCCCAATCCCCTCCACTACTACACTCCCCAACTCCCCTCCCTCACTCCCCAACCCACTCCCATCCCCTCCTCTCTGTAACTCCCCTCCCCCACTCCCCTACCTCATTTCCCTCACACACTCCCCACCCTCACTCCCCTCCCTTACTCCCATTCCCCACTCCCCTACCCCACTCCCCGTTACCACACCCCTACACAACTCCCCTTCCCAACTCTCCTCCCACACTCCCCACACTAACTGCCTTACCCCACTCCCCTACTCTGCTCCCCTACTCCGCTCCCCTCCCCACACCCCTCCTCAACTCCCTTCCTGCACTCCACTCCCCTACTCCCCTTCCCAACTCTCCTCCCCCACTCCCCTCACTAATTCCCATACCCCACTCCCCTACACTGCTCCCCGACTCCGCTCCCCTCCCCAACACCCCTCCCCCAATCCACTACCCCGCTCCCCTCCCCCACTCACCTCTCACAACTCCCCTCCCCCACACCCCTGCCCCCTCCCCTACCTTGCTCTCCTCCCCCACTACCCTCCCCCACTCTCCTACATCACAACCAATCCCCACATCCCCTAACCCACTCCCCACTCCCATTCCCCTCCACTACTACACTCCCCAACTCCCCTCCCTCACTCCCCAACCCACTCCCATCCCCTCCTCTCTGTAACTCCCCTCCCCTACTCCCCTACCTCATTTCCCTCACACACTCCCCTCCCTCACTCCCCTCCCTTACTCCCATTCCCCACTCCCCTACCCCACTCCCCGTTACCACACCCCGACACACTCCCCTTCCCAACTCTCCTCGCCCACTCCCCTCACTAACTCCCATACCCCACTGCCCTACTCTACTCCCCTTCTCCGCTACACTCCCCCACAGCCCTCCTCAACTCCCCACATGCACTCCCCTCCCCGACTCCCCTCCCCAACTCCCCTCCCTCACTCACCTACCACGCTCCACTCCCTAGCTCCCCTCCCCAACTCCCCTCCCCAACTCCCCGACCACACTTCCCTCCCCAACTCCCCTCCCCAACTCCCCGACAAAACTGCCCTCCCCAACTCCCCTCCCCCACAACCCTCCCCAACTCCCCACCCGCACTCCACTCCACAACCCCCGTCCAATTCCCCTCCCTCACTCACCTACCCCGCCCCTCTCCCCAGCTCCCCTCCCCAACTCCCCGAGCACACTGCCCTTCCATACTCCCCTCCCCCACTACCCTCCCCCACTCCCCTCCCGCACCCCACTCCCCAACCCCCCTCCCCACCCCCATCCACCACTCAGCATCCCTGCACCTCCTCACTGCCCTTCCCTACCACACTCCCATCCCCCACTACCCTCCCCCACTCCACTCCCCAACCCCCGTCCCCATTACCCTCCCCAACTCCCCTACCCCGCTCCACTTCCCCCACTCGCCTACCACACCCACTCCCCCACTCCCGTCCACCACTCCGCATTACTTCACCTCCTCACTGCCCTCCCCTACCACACTCCCAACCCCCACTGCCCTCCCCCACTCCACTCCCCTACCGCACTCCCCTCCACATATCCTCTATCCCACTCCCCTACCATACTCGCTGTTAACACACCCCGAGACAACTCCCCTTCCCAACTCTTCTCCTCCACTCCCCTCACTAACTCCCAAACTGCAGACCCCTACTCTGCTCCCCTACTCCGCTCCGCTCCCCCACACCCCTCCGTAACTCCCCTCCAGCACTGCCCTCCCCTACTCCCCTCCCCAACTCCCCTCCCTCACTCACCTAACCCGCTCCCCTCCCCAGCTCCCCTCCCCAACTCCCCTCCCCAACTCCCCGACCACACTGCCCTCCCTAACACCCCTCCCCCACTACCCTCCCCCAGTCCCCTCCCGCACTCCCCTCCCGCACTCCCCTCACACACACAACTCCCCAACCCACCTCCCCATTCCCCTCCCCAACTCCCCTACCCCGCTCCCCTTCCTCCACTCCCCTACCCCACCCCTCCCCCACTCCCGTCCACCTCTCCACAACCCTGCACCTCCTCACTGCCCTCCCCTACCATACTCCCATCCCCCACTACCTTCCCGCACTCCACTCCCATACCGCAATCCCCTCCACATATCCCCTACCGCACTCCCGGTTCCCACACCCCGACACAACTCCCCTTCCCAACTCTCCTCCCCCACTCCCCTCACTAACTCCCATACCCCACCCCCTACTCTGCTCCCCCAGTCCGCTCCCCTCTCCCACACCCCTCCTCAACTCCCCTCCTGCACTCCCCTTCCCTATTCCCCTCCCCAACTCCCCTCCCTCAATCACCTGCCCCGATCCCCTCCCCAGCTCCCCTCCCCAACTCCCCTCCCCAACTCCCCGACCACACTGCCCTCCCTAACTCCCCTCCCCAACTACCCTCCCCCAGTCCCCACCCGCACACCCCTCCCGCACACCACTCCCCAACCCACCTCCCCATTCCACTCCCCAACTCCCCTCCCCATATCCCCAACCACTCTCCCCTCCTCAACTCCACTCCCCCACTACCCATCCCCACTCCCCTCCCGCACTCCACTCCCCAACCCGCCTCCCCATTCCCCCACTCCCCTTCCCCACCCCTCCCTCACTCCCGTCCACCACTCTGCATCCCTGCACCTCCTCACTGCCCTCCCCTACCACACTCCCATCCCCCACTACCCTCCCCCACTCCACTCCCCTACCGCACTCCCCTCCACATATCCCCTTTCCCACTCCCCGTTCCCACACCCCGACACAAATCCCCTTCCCAACTCTCCTCCTCCCTCACTCCCCTCACTAACTCCCATACCCCACTCCCCTACTCTGCTCCCCTACTCCGCTCCTCATGCCCTCACCCCTCCTCAACTCCCCTCCTGCACTCCCTTCCCCTACTCCCCTCCCCTACTTCCCTCCGCAACTCCCCTCCGTAACTCACCTACCCCGCTCCCCTCCCCAGCTCCCCTCCCCAACTCCCCTCCCCAACTCCCCGACCATAATGCCCTCCCCAACTCCCCTCGCCCACTTCCCTCCCGCAATCCACTTTCAACCCCCTCCCCTATCCCCTCCCCAACTCCCGTACACCGCTCCCCGTTACCACACCTAAACACAACACCCCTTCCCAACTCTCCTCCCCCACTCCCCTCTCTAACTCACATACCCCACGCCCCTACTCTGCTCTCCTGCTGCGCTCCCCTCCAACGCACCCCTGCTCAACTCCCCTCCTGCACTCCCCTTCCCTACTCCCATCCCCAACTCCCCTACCTCACACACCTACCCCGCTCCCCTCCCCAGCTCCCCTCCCCAGCTCCCCTCCCCAACTCCCATCCCCAACTCCCCGACCACACTGCCCTCCCCAACTCCCCTCCCCCACTACCCACCCCCACTCCCCACACGCAATCCACTCCTCAACACCCCTCCCCATTTCCCTCCCCAACTCCCCTACCCCGCTCCCCTTCCCCCACTCCCCTACCCCACCCCCTCCCCCACACCTGTAAACCACTCCGCATCCCTGCACCTCCTCACTGCCCACCCTTACCACACTCTCATCTCCCCTCTCCTCCCCCACTCCACTCCCCTACCCCACTCCCCTCCTCAACTCCCCTCCTGCACACCCCTCCCCTACACCCCTCCCTAAATCCCCTCCGTCACTCACCTACCACGCTCCACTCCCCAGCTCCCCGCCCCAACTCCCCTCCCCAACTCCCCGACCACACTGCCCTCCCCAACTCCCCTCCCCCTCGACCCTCCCCCACTCCCCTCCCGCACTCCACACCCCAACCCCTCTCCCCATTCCCCTCCCCAACTCCCCTGCCCCGCTCCCCTTCCCCCACTCCCCTGCCCCACCCCCTCCCCCTCCCCCACTCCCGTCCACCACTCCGCATCCCTGCACCTCATCACTGCCCTCACCTACGACACTCCCATCCCCACTCCACTCCACTACCACACTCCCCTCCACATATCCTCTACCCCACTCCCCTACCCCACTCCCCGTTATCACACCCCGATACAACTCCCCTTCCCAACTTTCCTCCCCCACTCCCCTCACTAACTCCCACACTACACTCCCCCACTCTGCTCACCTACCCCGCTCCCCTCCCCAGCTCCCCTCCCCAACTCCCCGACCACACTGCCCTCCCCAACTCCCCTCCCCACTACCCTCCCCCACTCCCCTCCCCCACTCCACTCCCCAACCCCTCTCCCCATTCCCCTCCCCCACTCACCTCCCCAACTCCCCTCCCCAACTCCCCTCCCCAACTCCCCTCCCCCACTCCACTCCCAAACTCCCCTGCCCAACTCCCCGTCCCACTCCGCACCCCCACTCCTCTCCCGAACTGCCCACCCCAACACCCCTCCCCCACTCTCCTCCCACACTCCCCTTCACTCCACCTCCTCACTGCCCTCCACTACCCAACTCTCCATAACGCTCTCAAACTCCTCTGCCCCACTCCTCTACCCAACTCCTCTGCCCCACACCCCTCCCCCACTCCCCTCCCCCACTATCCTCCCCCAGTCCCGTTCCACCACTCCGCTTCCCTGCACCTCCTCACTGCCCTCCCGTACCACACTCCCATCCACCACTACTCTCCCCCACTCCCCTACCCCACTCCCCTACCCCACTCCCCTACCCCACTCCGCTCCCCACTCCCCTACCCCACTCCCCAACACAACACACCTCCCCCACTCCCCTCCCCCACTCCCCTTCACTCCACCTCCTCACTGCCCTCCACTACCCAACTCTCCTACCCCAAATACGTCCCTCACTCCACTCCCCCACTCCCCTTCCGTCCACTCCCCTCCCCCACTCCACTCCTGTCTCCCCGCCCTCACTCAAATATGCCACTCCCCTACCCCACTCCCCTACTCTACACCCTGTCCCCCACTCCCCTCCCTCCCTCCCCTACCCCACTCACTCACCCCACTCCTCTACCACACTCCTCTACCACACTCCTCTACCCCTCGCCTCTCCGCAACTCCCCTCCCCAACTCTCCTACCCCACTCCCCTCCCCAACTCCCATTCCAACTCCCCAACCGCACTCACCTCCCCCACTCCCCTCCCCCACTCGCCTCCCTCATTCACCACCCCAACTCCCCTCGCCCACTCCCCTGCCCCACACCCCTCCCACACTCCCCTCCCACACTCCCCTCCCCCACTCTCTTACCCAACTCCCCGACCCCACTCCCCTACCCCACTCCACTACCCCACTCCCCTGCCCCACTCCCCTACCCCACTCCCCTATCCCACTCCACTTTCCCAGTCCCCTACTCCACTCCCCTAAATCACCTCTCTCCCCCACTCCCCGACCCCACCCCCCTACCCCACTTCCCTCCCAAACTCCCCTCCCCCACTCCCCTTACCTCTACCTCCTCACTGCCCTCCACTACCCAACTCTCCTACCCCACACACGGCCCCCACTCACCTATCACACTCCACTTTCCCACTCCCCTACCCCACTCCCCTAACTCACTCCCCTCCCCCACTCCCCTTCCCAACTCACCTATCCCACTCCACTTTCCCACTCCCCTATCCCACTCCCCTAACTCACTTCCCTACCCAACTCTCCTACCCCACACCCCTCGCCCACTCCCCTACCCCACTCCCCTCCCCGATTCCCCTACCTCACTCCCCTCCAAACTCCCCTACCCCACATCCATACCCCACTCCACTCACTAACTCCCATACCCCACCCCCTACTCTGCTCCCCCAGTCCGCTCCCGTCTCCCACACCCCTCCTCAACTCCCCTCCTGCACTCCCCTCCCCTATTCCCCTCCCCAACTCCCCTCCCTCAATCACCTGCCCCGATCCCCTCCCCAGCTCCCCTCCCCAACTCCCCTCCCCAACTCCCCGATCACACTGCCCTCCCTAACTCCCCTCCCCCACTACCCTCCCCCAGTTCCCACCCGCACACCCCTCCCGCACACCACTCCCCAACCCACCTCCCCATTCCCCTCCCCAACTCCCCTCCCCATATCCCCAACCACACTCCCCTCCCCAGCTCCACTCCCCCACTACCCATCCCCACTCCCCTCCCGCACTCCACTCCCCAACCCTCCTCCCCATTCCCCCACTCCCCTACCCCACCCCTCCCTCACTCCCGTCCACCACTCTGCATCCCTGCACCTCCTCACTGCCATCCTCTACCACACTCCCATCCCCCACTGCCCTCCCCCACTCCACTCCCCTACCGCACTCCCCTCCACATATCCCCTTTCCCACTCCCCGTTCCCACACCCCGACACAACTCCCCTTCCCAACTCTCCTCCTCCCCCACTCCCCTCACTAACTCCCATACCCCACTCCCCTACTCTGCTCCCCTACTCCCCTCCCCTACTCCCCTCCGCAACTCCCCTCCGTAACTCACCTACCCCGCTCCCCTCCCCAGCTCCCCTCCCCAACTCCCCTCCCCAACTCCCCGACCACACTGCCCTCCCCAACTCCCCTTGCCCACTTCCCTCCCGCAATCCACTTTCAACCCCCTCCCCTATCCCCTCCCCAACTCTCCTCCCCACTCCCCTCTCTAACTCACATACCCCACGCCCCTACTCTGCTCTCCTGCTGCGCTCCCCTCCAACGCACCCCTGCTCAACTCTCCTCCTGCACTCCCCTTCCCTACTCCCATCCCCAACTCCCCTACCTCACTCACCTACCCCGCTCCCCTCCGCAGCTCCCCTCCCCAGCTCCCCTCCCCAACTCCCATCCCCAACTCCCCGACCACACTGCCCTCCCCAACTCCCCTCCCCCACTACCCACCCCCACTCCCCACACGCAATCCACTCCTCAACACCCCTCCCCATTTCCCTCCCCAACTCCCCTACCCCGCTCCCCTTCCCCCACTCCCCTACCTCGCCCCCTCCCCCACTCCTGTAAACCACTCCGCATCCCTGCACCTCTTCACTGCCCTCCCTTACCACACTCTCATCTCCCCTCTCCTCCCCCACTCCACTCCCCTACCCCACTCCCCTCCTCAACTCCCCTCCTGCACACCCCTCCCCTACACCCCTCCCTAACTCCCCTCCGTCACTCACCTACCACGCTCCACTCCCCAGCTCCCCGCCCCAACTCCCCTCCCCAACTCCCCGATCACACTGCCCTCCCCAACTCCCCTCCCCCTCTACCCTCCCCCACTCCCCTCCCGCACTCCACTCCCCAACCCCTCTCCCCATTCCCCTCCCCAACTCCCCTGCCCCGCTCCCCTTCCCCCACTCCCCTGCCCCACCCCCTCCCCCACTCCCGTCCACCACTCCGCATCCCTGCACCTCATCACTGCCCTCACCTACGACACTCCCATCCCCACTCCACTCCACTATCACACTCCCCTCCACATATCCTCTACCCCACTCCCCTACCCCACTCCCCGTTACCACACCCCGATACAACTCCCCTTCCCAACTTTCCTCCCCCACTCCCCTCACTAACTCCCACACTACACTCCCCCACTCTGCTCACCTACCCCGCTCCCCTCCCCAGCTCCCCTCCCCAACTCCCCGATCACACTGCCCTCCCCAACTCCCCTCCCCACTACCCTCCCCCACTCCCCTCCCCCACTCCACTCCCCAACCCCTCTCCCCATTCCCCTCCCCCACTCACCTCCCCAACTCCCCTCCCCAACACCCCTCCCCAACTCCCCTCCCCCACTCCACTCCCAAACTCCCCTGCCCCACTCCCCTGTCCCACTCCGCACCCCCACTCCTCTCCCGAACTCCCCACCCCAACCCCCCGCCCCCACTCTCCTCCCACATTCCCCTCCCTCACTCCCCTCCACAACTCCCCTCCCCCGCTCCCCTCCCTCGCTCCCCTCCCACTCTAACCTCCCCCATAACGCTCTCGAACTCCTCTGCCCCACTCCTCTACCCAACTCCTCTGCCCGACACCCCTCCCCCACTCCCCTCCCCCACTATCCTCCCCCAGTCCCGTTCCACCACTCCGCTTCCCTGCAGCTCCTCACTGCCCTCCACTACCCAACTCTCCTACCCCACACACGGCCCCCACTCACCTATCACACTCCACTTTCCCACTCCCCTACCCCACTCCCCTAACTCACTCCCCTCCCCCACTCCCCTTTCCAACTCACCTATCCCACTCCACTTTCCCACTCCCCTATCCCACTCCCCTAACTCACTTCCCTACCCAACTCTCCTACCCCACACCCCTCGCCCACTCCCCTACCCCACTCCCCTCCCCGATTCCCCTACCTCACTCCCCTCCAAACTCCCCTACCCCACATCCATACCCCACTCCACTCCCACTCTCCCCTACCCCTCTCCCTGACACCACACCCCTCCTACTCTCCCCTACCACACTCCACTCCCCAACCCTCCAACCGCACTCCCCTCCCCTCCACCTCCTCACTGCCCTGCACTACCCAACTCACCTACCCCACATACCTCCCCAACTCCACTCTCCCACTCCCCATCCCTCCTCTCCCCTCCCCCACTCCACTCCACTCTCCCCGCCCCCACTCACTTACGCCACTCCCCTACCCCACTCCCTGTCCCCAACTCCCATTCCAACTTCCATTCCAACTCCCATTCCAACTCCCATCCCAACTCCCATTCCAACTCCCCTACCGCACTCCCCTCCCCCACTCCCCTCCCCCACTCCCCTCCCCCACTCCCCTCCCCCACTCCCGTCCACCACTCCCGTCCACCACTCCGCTTCCCTTCACCTGCTCTGCCCTCCGGTAACACGCTCCCATTCCCCACTACACTCCCCCACTCCCCTACCCCACTCCACTCCCTCAATCCCCTACCGCACTCCTCTAAAGCACTCCCCTCCACACCACCCCTACCTCACTTCCCTCCCCCACTCCGCTCCCCCACTCCCCTACCCAACTCCCCTCCGTCACTCCCCAACCTCACACCCCTCCCCAACTCCCATTCCAACTCCGCTACCGCACTCCCCTCCCCCACCCCCCTCGCCCACTCCCCTCCCCCTCTCCCGTATACCACTCCGCTTCCCTTCAACTCCTCACTGCCCTCCCGTAACACGCTCCCACTCTTCACTACCCTTCATCACTCCCCTACCCCACTCCACTCCCCCACTCCCCTACCGCAGTCCCCTAACGCACTCCCATCCACACCACCCCTACCTCACCTCCCGACCCCACTCCCCATCACCACACCCCTACCCGACTCCCCTACCCCACTCCGCTCCCCCACTCCCCAATCCCACTCCCCAACACGACACCCCTACACAACTCCCCTCCCCCACTCCCCTTCCCTCCACCTCCTCACTGCCCTCCACTACCCAACTCTCCTACCCCAAATATGTCCCCAACTCCACTCCGCACTCCCCTTCCCTCACCTCCCCTCCCACACTCAACTCCCCTTTCTCCGCCCCCACTCAAATACACCACACCCCTATCCCACACCCTGTCCCCCACTCCCATCCCTCACTTCCCAACCCTACTCACTCACCCTACTCCTCTACCACACACCTCTACCCCATTCCCCTCCCCCTCTCCACTCCACCACTCCCCTGCCCAATACTCCACCCCCACTCCCCTCACCAACGCCCATACCCCACTCCTCTACAACGCTCCCCTCCCCCACTCCCCTTCCCAACTCCCCTACCCCACTCCCCGACACCACACCCCTACCCCACTCCCCTACTCTGCTCCCCTCCCCCACTCCACTACCCCATTTACCGACACTACACCCCTACCCCACTCCCCTACTCAGCTCCCCTCCTCCACTCCCCTCCCCCACTCCCCTACCCCACTCCCTGTCCCCCACTCCCCTCCTTCACTCACCTACCCCACTCACACACCCTACTCCAATACCCCACTCCTCTACCCCACTCCCTTCCCCCTCTCCTCTCCGCAACACCCCTCCCCAACTCCCCTCCCCAACTCCCCTCCCACACTCCACGCCCCAACTCCAATGCCCCACTCCCCTCCCCCACTCCCCTCACACACTCCCATCCACAACTCCCCTCCCCAACTCCCCTCCCCCACCCTCCTCCCACACTCCCCTCCCTCACTCACTTCCACACCTCGCCTCCGTGCTCCCCTCCCCCGATCCCCTCCCCCGCTCCCCTCCCGCACAAACCTGCCCCACAACGCTCCCCACTCCTCTCCCCCACTTCAATCGCCCACTCCACTCCCCCACTACCCTCCCCCACACCCGTTTCACCACTCCGCTTCCCTGCACCTCCTCACTTCTCTCCCGTACCACACTCCCATCCACCACTACGCGCCCCCACTCCCCTACCCCACTCCCCAACCCCGCTCCCCTACCCCACTCCACTCCCCCACTCCACAACATGACACCCCTACCCCTCTCCCCGCCCCCACTCCCACTCCCCTTCCCTCCACCTCTTCACTGCCTTCCACTACCCAACTCTCCTACACCAAACACGTCCCCCACTCCACTCCCCCACTCACCTTCCCTCCACTCCCCTCCCTCACTCCACTCCCCTCTCCCCTTCCCCACTCAAATACGCCACTCCCGTCCCCCACTCCCTGTCCCCCACTCCCCTCCCTCACTCCCCTACCCACTCACTCACCCCACTCCTCTATCACACTCCTCTACCACACTCCCCTACCCCTCTCCTCTCCGCAACTCCCCTCCCCGACTCTCCACCACCACTCCCCTCACCAACTCCCATACCCCACTCCCCGACTCCGCTCCTCGCCCCCACCCCGCTCCCCAACTCTCCTTCCGCATCCCCTTCCATCCACCTCCTCATTGCCCTCCACTCCCCAACTCTCCTCCCCCACTCCCCTTACCAACTCCCATACCCCACTCCCCTACTCCGCTGCCCTCCCTCACTCCCCTCCCCCACTCCCCTCCCCAACTGCCCTCCCTCACTCCGCTACCCCGCTCCCCTCCCCAACTCCCCAACTCCCCTCCCCCACTCCCCTGCCCCAGCTCCCCTCCGTCGCTCCCCTACCCCACGCCCCTCCCCAACTCCCATTCCAACTCCCATTCCAACTCCCCTACCGCACTCCCCTCCCCCACTCCCCTTCCCCTCTCCCGTCCACCACTCCGCTTCCCTTCACGTCCTCACTCCCCTCCCGTACCACACTCCCATTCCCCACTACCCTCCCCCACTCCCCTACCCCACTCCACTCCCCCACCCCTACCTCACTCCTCTAACGCACTCCCCTCCACACCACCCCACCTCACTTCCCGACCCCACTCCCCATCACCACACCCATACCCGACTCCCCTACCCCACTCCACTCCCCCACTCCCCTACCCCACTCCCCAACACGACACCCCTACCCCACTCCTCTTCCCCACTCCCCTTCCCTCCACTCGCCTCCCACACTCCACTCCGCTCTCCCCGCCCCCACTCAAATACGCCACTCCCCTATCCCACACCCTGTCCCCCACTCCCCTCCCTCACTCCCCAACCCTACTCACTCACCCTACTCCTCTACCACACACCTCTACCCCACTCCCCTCCCCCTCTCCACTCCGCCACTCCGCATCGCAACTCTCTTCCCCCACTCCCCTCACCAACGCCCATACCCCACTCCCCGACTCCGCTCCCCTCCCCCACTTCCCTTCCCAACTCCCCTACCCCACTCCCCGACACCACACCCCTACCCCACTCGTCTACTCCGCACCCCTACCCCACTCCCCTCCCCCCACTCCCCTAACCCACTCCCCTGCCCAACACCCCTCCTCAACTCCCCTCCCTCACTCCTCTCCCCCACTCCCCTCCCCAACTCCCTTCCCCAACTCCCCTACCCCACTCCCCTCACCAACTCACATTCCAACTCCCATTCCAACTCCCCTACCGCACTCCCCTCCCCCACTCCCCTCCCACTCTCCCGTCCACCACTCCGCTTCCCTTCACCTCCTCACTGCCCTCCCGTACCACGCTCCCATTCCCCACTACCCTCCCCCACTCCCTTACCCCACTCCCCTCCACACCACCCTTACCTCACTTACCGACCCACTCCCCATCACCACACCCCTACCTGACTCCCCTACCCCACACCGCTCCCCCACTCCCCTTCCCGACACCCCTACCTCACTCCCCTCCCCCACTCCCGTACCACACTCCCCAACACGACACCCCTACCCCACTCCCCTTCCCCACTCCCCTTCCCTCCACTCGCCTCCCACACTCCACTCCGCTCTCCCCGCCCCCACTCAAATACGCCACTCCCCTATCCCACACCCTGTCCCCCACTCCCCTCCCTCAATCCCCAACCCTACTCACTCACCCTACTCCTCTACCACACACCAGTACCCCACTCCCCTCCCCCTCTCCACTCCGCCACTCCCCTCTGCAACTCTCTTCCCCCACTCCCCTCACCAACGCCCATACCCCACTCCCCGACTCCGCTCCCCTCCCCCACTTCCCTTCCCAACTCCCCTACCCCACTCCCCGACATCACACCCCTACCCCACTCGTCTACTCCGCACCCCTACCCCACTCAACGCCACCACACCCCTACCCCACTCCCCTACTCCGCTCCCCTCCCCCACTCCCCTCCCCCCACTCCCCTAACTCACTCCCCTAGTCTGAACCCCTCACCCACTCCCCTGCCCAACACCCCTCCTCAACTCCCCTCCCTCACTCCTCTCCCCCACTCCCCTCCCCAACTCCCTTCCCCAACTCCCCTACCCCACTCCCCTCCCCAACTCACATTCCAACTCCCATTCCAACTCCCCTACCGCATTCCCCTCCCCCACTCCCCTCCCCCTCTCCCGTCCACCACTCCGCTTCCCTTCACCTCCTCACTGCCCTCCCGTACCACGCTCCCATTCCCCACTACCCTCCCCCACTCCCTTACCCCACTCCCTTACCCCACTCCACTCCCCCACTCCCCTACAGCACTCCCCTACCCCACTCCCTGTCCCCCACTCCCCTCCTTCACTCACCTACCCAACTCATACACCCTACTCCAATACCCCACTCCTCTACCCCACTCCCTTCCCCCTCTCCTCTCCGCAACTCCCCTCCCCAACTCCCCTCCCCAACTTTCCTCCCTCATTCTCCTCCCCCACTCCCCTCACCAACTCCCATACCCCACTCCCCTACTCCGCTCCCCTCCGTCAATCCCCTCCCCCACTCCCCTCCCTCACCTCTCTACCCCACTCACACATCCCACACCCCTCCCCCACTCTACCCCACCCCCCTCCCCTACTCCTCTCCGCAACTCCCCTTACCCTCTCCTCTCCCCCACACCCTGCCTCAACTCCCCAACCCCACTCCCTGTGCCAACTCCCATACCCCACTCCCCTACTCTGAACCCCTCCCCGATCCCCTGCCCCAAACCCCTCCTCAACTCCCCTCCCTCACTCCTCTCCCCCACTCCCCTCCCCAGCTCCCCTCCGTCGCTCCCCTACCCCAACTCCCTCCCCAACTCCCATTCCAACTCCCATTCCAACTCCCCTAACGCACTCCCCTCCCCCACTCCCCTCCCCCACTCCCCTTCCCCTCTCCCGTCCACCACTCCGCTTCCCTTCACCTCCTCACTCCCCTCCCGTACCACGCTCCCATTCCCCACTACCCTCCCCCACTCCCCCAACCTCACTCCACTCCCCCACCCCCCTACCGCACTCCCCTAACGCACTCCCCTCCACACCACCCTTACCTCACTTCCCGACCCCATTCTCCATCACCACACCCCTACCCGACTCCCCTTCCATCCACCTCCTCATTGCCCTCCACTCCCCAACTCTCCTGCCCTACACAGCTCCCCCACTCCATTCCCCCACTCCACTCCACTCTCCCTGCCCCCACTCACTTACGCCACTCCCCTACCCAACTCCCCGTTCCCCACTCCCCTCCCTCACCTCTGTACCCCAGTCACACATCCCACACCCCTCCCCCATTCTACCCCACTCCATTCCCCTACTCCTCTCCGCAACTCCCCTTCCCCACTCCCCTCCTCCACTCCCCTCCCCCACTCCCCTCCCCCACTCCCCTTCCCCTCTACCGTCCACCACTCCGCTTCCCTTCACCTCCTCACTCCACTCCCGTACCACGCTCCCATTCCCCACTACACTCCCTCACTCCCTTACCCCACTCCACTCCCCCACACCCCTCACGCTCTCCCCTAACGCACTCCCCTCCACACCACCCTTACCTCACTTCCCGACCACACTCTCCATCACCACACCCCTACCCGACTCCCCTACCCCACTCCGCTCCCACACTCCACTCCACTCTCCCCGCCCCCACTCAAATACGCCACTCCCCTATCACACACCCTGTCCCCCACTCCCCTCCCTCACTCCCCAACACTACTCACTCACCCTACTCCTCTACCACACACCTCTACCCCACTCCCCTCCCCCTCTCGACCCCGCCACTCCCTTCCCCAACTCTCCTCCCCTACTCCCCTCACCAACGCCCATACCCCACTCCCCTACTCCGCTCCCCTCCCCCACTCCCCTTCCCAACTCCCCTGCGACACTCCCCGACACAACTCCTCTACCCCACTCGCCTACTCTGCACCCCTGCCCCACTCCCCGCCACCACTCCCCTACCCCACTCCCCTACCCCACTCCACTCACCCACTCCAGTACCCCACTCCCCGACACCAAACCGCTACCCCACTCCCCTACTCCGCTCCCCTCCCCCACTTCCCTCCCCCCACTCCCTACCCCACTCCCTGTCCCCCACACCCCTCCTTCACTCACTTACCCAACTCATACACTCTACTCCAATACCCCACTCCTCTACCCCACTCCCTTCCCCCTCTCCTCTCCGCAACTCCCCTCCCCAACTCCCCTCCCCAACTCTCCTCCCCAACTCTCCTCCCCCACTCCCCTCACCAACTCCCATACCCCATTCCGCTCCCCCACTCCCCTCCCTCACCTCTCTACCCCACTCACACATCCCACACCCCTCCCCCACTCTACCCCACTCCCCTCCCCTACTCCTCTCCGCAACTCCCCTCCCCCACTCCTCTCCCCCACACCCTGCCTCAACTCCCCTACCCCACTCCCTGCGCCAACTCCCATACCCCACTCCCCTACTCTGAACCCCTCCCCGATCCCCTGCCCCATACCCCTCCTCAACTCCCCTCCTTCACTCCTCTCCCCCAATCCCCTCCCCAGATCCCCTCCATCGCACCCCTACCCCACCCCTCTCCCCAACTCCCATTCCAACTCCCATTCCAACTCCCCTACCGCACTCCCCTCCCCCACTCCCGTCCCCACTCCCCTTCCCCTCTCCCATCCACCACTCCGCTTCCCTTCACCTCCTCACTCCCCTCCCGCACCACGCTCCCATTCCCCACTACCCTCACCCACTTCCCCAACCCCACTCCACTCCCCACCCCCCTATCGCACTCCCCTAACGCACTCCCCTCCACACGACCCCTACCTCACTTCCCGACCCACTCCCCATCACCACACCCCTACCCGACTCCCCTACCTCACTCCGCTCCCCCCAATCCCCTTCCCTCCACTCGCCTGCCACACTCCACCCCCGTCTCCCTGCCCCCACTCAAATACACCACTCCCCTATCCCACACCCTGTCCCCCACTCCCCTCCCTCACTCCCCAACCCTACTCACTCACCCTACTCCTCTACCACACACCTCTACCCCACTCCCCTCCCCCTCTCCACTCCACCACTCCCCTCCCCAACTCTCCTCCCCCACTCACCTTACCAACGCCCATACCCCACTCCCCTACTCCGCTCCCCTCCCCACTTCCCTTCCCAACTCCCCTACCCCCCTCCCCGACATCGCACCCCTACCCCACTCGTCTACTCCACACCCCTACCCCACTCCCCGCCACCACACCCCTACCCCACTCCCCTACCCCTCACTACGCCCCCACTCCACTACCCCACTCCCCGACACCACGCCCCTACCCCACTCCCCTACTCCGCTCCCCTCCCCCACTCCCCTCCCCCAACTCCCCTACTCCACTCCCTGTCCCCCATTCCCCTCCTTCACTCACCTACCCCACTCACACACCCTACACCAATACCCCACTCCTCTACCCCACTCCCGTCCCCCTCTCCTCTCTGCAACTCCCCTCCCCAACTCCCCTCCCCAACTCTCCTCCCCCACTCCCCTTAACAACTCCCATACCCCACTCCCCTACTCCGCTCCACTCCCTCACTCCCCTGCGCCACTCCCCTCCCCAAATGCCCTCCCTCGCTCCGCTACCCCGCCCCCCTCCCCAACTCCCCTCCCCAACTCCCCTCCCCAACTCCCCTTCCCCACTCCACTCCCCAACTCCCCTGCCCCACTCCCCTCCCCCACTCCCCTACCACTTCCCCTCCCCAACACCCCTCCCCAACTCCCCTCCCCCACCCTCTTCTCACACTCCCCTCCCTCACTCACTTCCACAACTCGCCTCCGTGCTCCCTTCCCCCGCTCCCCTCTCCCGCTCCCCTCCCGCACTAACCTGCCCCACAACGCTCCCCACTCCTCTGCCCCACTCCTCTGACCCACTCCAATGGCCCACTCCTCTCCCCCACTCCCCTCCTCAAGTCCCCTCCCCAACTCCCCTACCCCTCTCCCCTCCCCAACTCCCATTCCAACTCCCATTCCAACTCCCCTACCGCACTCCCCTCCCCCACTCCCGTCCCCCACTCCCCTCCCCCTCTCCCATCGACCACTCCGCTTCCCTTCACCTCCTCACTGCCCCCCCGTACCACGCTCCCATTCCCCACTACCCTCCCCCACTCCCCTAACGCACTCCACTAACGCACTCCCCTCCACACCACCCCTACCTCACTTCCCGACCCCACTCCCCATCACCACACCCCTACCCGACTCCCCAACCCCACTCCCCTCCCCCACTCCCCTTCCCTCCACTCCTCACTGCCCTCCACTACCCAACTCTCTTACCCCAAATATTTCCCCAACTCCACTCCCCACTGTCCTTCCCTCCACTCCCCTCCCCTCCCCGCCACTCCCTTCCCCAATTCTCCTCCCTTACTCCCCTCACCAACGACCATACCCCACTCCCCTACTCCGCTCCCCTACCCCACTCCCCTTCCCAACTCCCCGACGACACTCCCCGACATCACACCCCGATCCCCACTCGCCTACTCCGCACCCATAACCCACTCCTCGCCACCACACCCCTACCCCACTCCCCTACCCCACTCCACTCCCCCACTCCACTACCCCGCTCCCCGACACCACACCCCTACCCCACTCCCCTACCCCACTCCACTCCCCCACTCCACTACCCCGCTCCCCGACATCACACCCCTACCCCACTCCCCTACCCCACTCCACTCCCCCACTCCACTACCCTGCTCCCCGACACCACACCCCTACCCCACTCCCCTACCCCACTCCACTCCCCCACTCCACTACCCCGCTCCCCGACACCACTCCCCTACCCCACTCCCCGACACCACTCCCCTACCCCACTCCCCTACCCCACTCCACTCCTCCACTCCACTACCCCGCTCCCCGACACCACACCCCTACCCCACTCCCCTACTCCGCTCCCCTCCCCCACTTCCCTCCCCCCACTCCCCTACCCCACTCCCTGTCCCCCACTCCCCTCCTTCACTCACCTACCCCACTCATACACCCTACTCCAATACCCCACTCCTCTACCCCACTCCCCTCCCCATCTCCCCTCCCCAACTCTGCTCCCCAACTCTCCTCCCCCACTCCTCTCCCTCACTCCCCTCCCCCACTCCCCTCCACAACTGCCCTCCCTCACTCGGCTACCCCGCTCCCCTCCCTCACTCACTTCCACAACTCCCCTCCGTGCTCCCCTACCCCGCACTCCTGCCCCGCTCCCCTCCCGCACTAACCTCCCCCACACCGATCCTCACTCCTCTGCCCCACTCCTCTGCCCCACTTACCTCCCCACTCCACTCCCCCACTACCCTCCCCCACACCCGTTCCACCACTCCGCTTCCCTGCACCTCCTCACTTCCCTCCACTACCCAACTCTCCTACCCCAAACACGTCCCCCACTCCAATCCCCCACTCCCCTTCCCTCCACTCCCCTCCCCCACTCCACTCCCCTATCCCCGCCCCCACTCAAATACGCCACTCCCCTACCCCACCCCCTGTCCCCCACTCCCCTCCCTCTCTCCCCAACCGCACTCACTCACCCCACTCCTCTACCACACACCACTACCCCACTCCCCTACCCCACTCCGCTCCCCCACTCCCCTCCCACTCTCCCCTGCCCAACTCCCCTCCCCAACTCCCCTCCCCCACCCTCCTCCCACACTCCACTCCCTCACTCACTTCCCCAATACCCTCCCCCGCACCCGTTTCACCACTCCGCTTCCCTGCACCTCCTCACTGCCCTCGCGTACCACACTCCCATTCACCACTCCCCTACCCCACTCCCTGTCCCCCCTCCCCTCCCTCAATCCCCAACCGCACTCACTCACGTCACTCCTCTACCACACACCACTACCCCACTCCCCTACCCCACTCCGCTCCCCCACTCCACTACCCCACTCCCCGACACCACTCCCCTACCCCACTCCCCTACTCCGCTCCCCTCCCCCACTCCCCTCCCCCCACTCCCGTACCCCACTCCCTGTCCCCCACTCCCCTCCTTCACTCACCTACCCCACTCACACAGCCTACTCCTGTACCCCACCTTTCAATCCCACTCCCCTTCCCCTCTCCTCTCCGCAACTCCCCTCCCCAAATTCCCCTCCCCAACTCTCCTCCCCCACTCCCGTCACCAACTCCCATACCCCACTCCACTACTCCGCTCCCCTCCCTCAATCCCCTCCCCCACTCCACTCCCCAACTGCCCTCCCTCACTCCGCAACCCCGTGCCCCTCCAAAACTCCCCTCCCCAAGTCTCCTCCCCCACTCCACTCCCCAACTCCCCTGCCCCACACCCCTCCCCCACTCCCCTCTCCCACTCCCCTCCCACAATCCCCTCCCCAACTGCCCTCCCTATCTCCCCACCCCCTCTCTCCTCCCACACTTCCCTCCCTCAATCACTTACACAACTCCACTTCCCGCTCCTCTCCGCCGCTCCCCTCCCACACTAACCTCCCCCACAACGCTCCCCACTCCTCTGCCCCACTCTTCTGCCCCACTCCTCTGCCCTACTCCCCTCGACCACTCCGCTCCTCCACTCCCTTACCCCACTCCCCTCCACCACACCCCTACCACACTCCCCTACCCCACTCCCTGTCCCCCACTCCCCTCCCTCATTCCCCTACCCCACTGCCCACCCTACCCCGAAACCCCACTCCTCTACCCCACTCCCCTCCCCCTCTCCTCTCCGCAACGCCCCTCCCCAACTCTCCTCCCCCACTCCCCTCACCAACTCCCATACCCCACTCCCATAATCCGCTCTCCTACCTCACTCCCCTCCCCACTTCCCTCCCTCACTGCCCTACCCCGCTCCCCTCCCCAGATCCCCTCCACAACTCCCTTCCCCCACTCCACTCCCCAACTCCCCTGCTGCACTCCCCTGCCACACTCCCTTCCCCCACTCCCCTCCCCAACTCTCCTCCCCCACTCCCCTCCCTCACTCACCTCCACAACTACCCTCTCCCGCTCCCCTCCCACACTAACCTCCACCACTCCTCTGCCCCACTCCTCTGCTCCACTCCCCTGCCCCACTCCCCTCCCCCACTCCCTTCCCCCACTCCGCTTCCCTGCACCTCCTCACTGCATCCCGTACAACACCCAGCCCCCACTACCCTCCCCCACTACCATCCCCCACTCCACTACCCCACTCCAATCCCCCACTCCCCTACCGCACTCCCCTCCACTACTCCCCTACCCCACTCCCAAACACCACACCCCTACCTCACTCCCCTTCCCCACTCCCCTACCCCACTCCGCTCCCCCACTCCCCTACCCCACTCCCCGAAACCACACCCCTACCCCATTCCCCTCCCCTCCGCCTCCTCACTGCACTCCACTACCCAACTCTCCTGCCCCACACACTTCCCCCACTCCACTCCCCACTCCCCTTCCCTCCGCTCGCCTCCACCACTCCACTCCCCTCTCTCCGCCCCCACTCACTTACGCCACTCCCCCACCCCACTCCATGCCCCCCACTCCCCTCCCTCACTCCCCTAACCCTCTCACACACCCCACTCCTCTCACCCACTCCTCTACCCAACTCCCCTCCCCCTCTCCTCACCTCAACTTCCCTCCCCCACTCCCGTACCAACTTCCCCTTGCCCCTCCCATCCCCAACTCCCCTCCCCAACACCCGTACGGCACTCCCCTCCCTACTCCCCTCCTCCACTCCAGTCCCCAACTCCCCTCACCCTCCCTTCCCCCACTTCCCTCCCCAACTCCTCTCCCCAACACCCCTCCATAACTCTCCTCCCCCACTCCTCACACAAACTCCCATACCACAAATCCCCTCCCCCACTCCACTCCCCTCTCCCCGCCCCCACACAAATACGCCACTCCCCTACCCCACTCCCTGTCCCCCACTCCGCTCCCTCACTCCCCTACCCCAATCACTCACCCCACTCCTCTACCACACTCCTCTACCACACTCCTCTACCCCTCTCCTCTCTGCAACTCCCCTCCCCAACTCTCCTCCCCGACTCCCCTCACTAACTCCCATACCCCACTCCCCTACTCCGCTCCCTGCCCCCACTCCCCTCCCCCCACTCCCCTATCACCCTCCCCGACACCACACCCCTGCCCCACTCCCCTACTCCGCTCCCCTCCCCCACACCCCTCCCCCATCTCCCCTACTCCACTCCCCGCCACCACAGCCCTACCACACTCCCCTACCCCTCTCCGCTCCCCCACTCCCCTACCCCACTCCCCCACCCCACTCCATGTCTCCCACTCCCCTCCCTCACTCCCCTAACCCTCTCACACATCCCACTCCCCTCCCCCACTCCTCTACCCAACTCCCCTCCCCCTCTCCTCACCGCAACTTCCCTCTACCACTCCACTCCCCCCACTCCCTGCATAAACACCCCTCCCCCACTCCCGTACCAACCTCCCCTTGCTCCTCCCCTCCACAACTCCCCTCCCCAACACCCGTACGGCACTCCCCTCCCTACTCCCCTCCTCCACTCCAGTCCCCAACTCCCCTCACCCTCCCTTCCCCCACTTCCCTCCCCAACTTCGCTCCCCAACACCCCTCTACAACTCTCCTCCCCCACTCCTCACACAAACTCCCATACCCCAAATCGCCTCCCCAACTCCCCTCCCCAACTCCCCTCCCCAACTCTCCTCCCACACTCCTTACCAACTCCCATACCCCACTCCCCTACTCCGCATCCCTCCCCCACTCACCACCCTACTCCTACACCCCACTCCTCTACCCCGCTCCTCTCCGCAACGCCCCTCCCCAACTCTCCTCCCCCACTCCCCTTACCAACTCCCATACCCCACTCCCCTACTCTGCTCCGCTCGCTCACTCCCCTCCCAACTCCCCTCCCTCACTCCCCTACCCCGCTCCCCTCCCCAACTCCCCTCCCCAACTCCCCTCTCCAACTCCCCTCCCCAACTCCCCTCCCCCACTCTCCTCCCACACTCCCCTCCCTCACTCACTTCCACTACAACCCTCCCCCACTCCCCTCCCCCGCTCCCCTCCCACACTAACCTCCCCCAAAACGCACCCCACTCCTCTGCCCCACTCCTCTGCCCCACTCCTCTTCCCATTCCCCTACACCACTCCCCACCCCCACTCCCCTCCCCCACTCCCCTCCCCCACGCCCGTTCCACCACTCCGCTTCCCTGCACCTCCTCACTGCCCTCCCGTACCACACTCCCCTCCCCCACTCCACTCCCCTCTCCCCGCCCCCACACAAATACGCCACTCCCCTACCCCACTCCCTGTCCCCCACTCCCCTCCCTCACTCCCCTACCCCAATCACTCACCCCACTCCTCTACCACACTCCTCTACCCCTCTCCTCTCCGCAACTCTCCTCCCCAACTCTCCTCCCCCACTCCCCTCACTAACTCCCATACCCCACTCCCCTACTCCGCTCCCTGCCCCCACTCCCCTCCCCCCACTCCCCTATCACACTCCCCGACACAACACCCCTGCCCCACTCCCCTACTCCGCTCCCCTCCCCCACACCCCTCCCCCAACTCCCCTACTCCACTCCCCACCACTACAGCCCTACCACACTCCCCTACCCCTCTCCGCTCCCCCACTCCCCTACCCCACTCCCCTACCCCAATCCCTGTCCCCCACTCCCCTCCCTCATTCCCCTACCCCACTCACCACCCTACTCCTACACCCCACTCCTCTACCCAACTCCCCTCCCCTCCCCCACTTCCCTCCCCAACTCCTCTCCCCAACTCCCCTCCCTAACTCTCGCCCCCCACTCCTCACACAAACTCCCATACCCTAAAACCCCTCCCCGGCACCCCTCCCCAACTCACCTCCCCAACACCCCTCTGCAACTCCCCTCTGCAACGCCCCTCCCCAACTCCCCTCCCCCACTTCCCTCCCCAACTCCCCACACCAACTCCCCTCCCCAACTCCCCACACCAACTCCCCTCCCCAACTCTCCTCCCCCACTCCTCACACAAACTCCCATACCCCAACTACCCTCCCCAACTCCCATCCTGAACTCCCCTCTGCAACTCCTCTCTGCAATGTCCCTCACCAACTCCCCTCCCCAACTCCCCTCCCCCTTCTCCTCCCCCACGCCCCTCACCAACTCCCATACCCCACCCCCCACTCCGCATCCCTCCCCCACACCCCTCCTCAACTCCCATTCCAACTCCCCTCCCGCACTCCCCTCCCCCACTCCCCTACCCCACACCCCTACTCTGCACCCCTCCCCCACTCCCATATCCCACTCCCTGTCGCCCACTCCACTCCTTCACTCACCTACCCCACTCACACACACTACTACTATACCACACTCCTCTACCCCACTCCCCTCCCCCTCTCCTCTCCGTAAATCTCCTCCCCAACTCTCCTCCCCAACTCTCATCCCCCACTCACCTCACAAACTCCCATACCCCACTTCCCTACCCCGCTCCCCAACCTCACTCCCCTACCCACTCCCCTCCCGAACTGCCCTCCGTCACTCCCCTACCCCGCCCCCCTCACCAACTCCCCTCCCCAACACCCCTCCCTAACTCCCCTCCCCCACTCCACTCCCCAACTCCCCTGCACCACCCCCCTCCCCCACTCCCCTCCCCAACTCCCATCCCCAACTCCCCTCCCCAACTCCCCTCACCCACTCTCCTCTCACACTCCCCTCCCTCACTCACTTCCACAACTCCCCTCCCCGCTCCCCTCCCCGCTCCCCTCCCACACTAACCTCCCCCACAATGCGCCCCACTCCTCTGCCCCACTCCTCTGCCCCAATCCCCTTCCCCACTCCCCTCCCCACTCTCCTCCCCCACTACCCTTTCCCACTCGCGTTCCACCACTCCGCTTCCCTGCACCTCCTCACTGCCCTCCCGCAGCACAATCCCATCCACCACTACCCTCCCCCACTGCCTACCCCACACCCCTACCCCACTCCCCTACCGCACAACACTCCCCCACGCCCCTACCCCACTCCCCAACTCGACACACCTACCGCACTCCCCTACCCCTCTCCCCTTCCCTCCAACTCCTCACTGACCTGCACTACCCAACTCTCCTACCCCAAACACGTCCCCCACTCCACTCCCCAACTCCCCTTCCCTCCACTCCCCTCCCCCACTCCGCTCCCCTCTCCATGCGCCCACTCAAACACGCCTCTCCCCTACACCACTCCCTGTCCCCAAACCCCTCCCTCACTCCCCTACCTCAATCACTCACCCCACTCCCATTCCCCACTCCCCTACTCCGCTCCCCGCCCACACTCCCCTCCCCGCCCTCCCCTACCCCACACCCCAACCGCACACCCCTACCCCACTCCCCTACTCCGCTCCGCTCCCCCACTCCCCTCCCCTTCCCTCCCCACTCTCACACTCACTTCCCCCACGCCCCTCCTCCACTGCCCTTGTACATTCCCCTCATCAGTCCACTGCCCTCCGCACTCACCCTCTCCAACACCGCTGCCCCACTCTCTTCCCCCTCCTTACCCCAAATTCCTATCCCACCCACTCCATTCACACACTCCCTTACCCGTCCCCTCCCCATTCCTCTCCCCCATCCACTCCCCACCCCTCCTTTCCCCACTCCTCTCCCCCACTCCTCTCCCCCACTCCTCTCCACCACACCCTCCCCCTCTTCATTCCCCTCCACCACCCCCTCCCTCCCCCTCTTCATTCCCATCCACCACCCCCTCCCTCCACATCTTCATTCCCCTCCACCACCCCCTCCCTCCGCCTGTTCATTGCCCACCTCCCCCTCCCTCCCCCTTCGTCCCCTCTTCATTCCCATCCACCACCTCCTCCCTCCACATCTTCATTCCCCTCCACCACCCCCTCCCTCCGCCTGTTCATTGCCCACCTCCCCCTCCCTCCCCCTTCGTCCCCTCTTCATTCCCATCCACCACCTCCTCCCTCCACTTCTTCATTCCCCTCCACTCCCCCTCCCTCCGCATCTTCATTCCCATCCAACTCCCACACCCTCCCCCTCCTCATTCCACTCCACCACCCCCTCCCTCCCCCTCTTCATTCCACTCCACCACCCCCTCCATAACCCACTTAATTCCACTCCACCACCCCCTCCCTCCCCCTCTTCATTCCACTCCACCACCCCCTCCATAACCCTCTAAATTCGACTCCACCACCCCATCCCTCCCCATCTTCATTCCCATCCACCACCCCCCCTTCCCCTCTTCCTTCCCCTCCACCACCACTCCCTCCTTCTCTTCATTCCCCTCCACCTACCCCTCCCTCCCCCTCTTCATTCCCATCCACAACACCCTCCCTCCCCCTCTTCAATCCCATCCACCTCCGCCTCCCTCCCCCTCTTCATTCCCCTCCACCTCCCCCTCCCTCCCCCTCTTCATTCCCTCCACCTCCCCCTCCCTCCCCCTCTTCATTCCCCTCCTCCTCCCCCTCCCTCCCCCTCTTCATTCCCATCCACAACACCCTCCTCCCCCTCTTCATACCCATCCACCTACCCCTCCCTCCCCCTCTTCATTCCCCTTCTCCTCCCCCTCCCTCCCCCTCTTCATTCCCCTCCACCTCCCCCTCCCTCCCCCTCTTCATTCCCATCCACCTCCGCCTCCCTCCCCCTCTTCATTCCCCTCCACTTGCCCCTCCCTCCCCCTCTTCATTCCCCTCCACCTCCCCCTCCCTCCCCCTCTTCATTCCCCTCCACTTCCCCCTCCCTCCCCCTCTTCATTCCCATCCTCCTCCCCCTCCCTCCCCATCTTCATTCCCCTCCACAAACCCCTCCCTCCCCTCTTCATTCCCCTCCACCACCCCTCCCTCCCCCTCTTCTTTCCCCTCCACACCCCCTGCCTCCCTCTCTTCATTCCCCTCAAGCTCCCCCTCCCTCACCTTCTTCATTCTTCACCAAGCCCTTCCTGCCCCTCTTCATTCCACTCCACCTCTCCCTCCCTCCCTCTCTTCATTCCCCTCCACCTCCACTCCCTCCCCCTCTTCATTCCCCTCCACCACCCCCTCCCTCCCCCTCTTCATTCCCATCCACCACCCCCTCCCTCCGCCTCATCATGCCTCTCCACCACTCCCTCCCTCCCTCTCTTCATTCCCCTCCACCATCCCCTCCCTCCGCCTCTTCATTCTCCACCACCACTCCCTCCCTCCCCCTCTTCATTCCCCTCCAACACCCCCTCCCTCCGCCTCATAATTCCCCTCCACCACTCCCTCCCTCCCTCTCTTCATTCCCCTCCACCATCCCCTCCCTCCCTCTCTTCTTTCTCCTCCACCACCCACACCCTCCCCCTCTTCATTCTCCTCCACCACTCCCTCCCTTCCTCTCTTCATTCCCCTCCACCATCCCCTCCCTCCCCCTCTTCTTTCTCCTCCACCATCCCCTCCATCCCCCTCTTCTTTCTCCTCCACCACCCCCACCCTCCCCCTCTTCTTTCTCCTCCACCACCCACACCCTCCCCCTCTTCATTCACCTCCACCACCACCTCCGTCCGCCTCATCATTCCCCTCCACCACTCCCTCCCTCCCCCTCCTCATTCCACTCCACCACCCCCTCCCTCCCCCTCTTCATTCCACTCCACCACCCCCTCCATAATCCTCTTAATTCCACTCCACCACCCCATCCCTCCCCTATTCATTCTCCTCCACCACCCCTCCCTCCCTCTCTTCATTCCCATCCAACACCCCCTCCTTCCTTCTCTTCATTGCCCTCCACCTCATCCTCCCTCCTTCTCTTCATTCCCCTCCACCTACCCCTCCCTCCCCTCTTCATTTTCCTCCACCACCACCTCCCTCCCCCTCTTCATTCCCCTCCTCCTCCCCCTCCCTCCCCCTCTTCATTCCCATCCACCTCCGCCTCCCTCCCCCTCTTCATTCCCCTCCACCTACCCCTCCCTCCCCTCTTCATTTTCCTCCACCACCCCCTCTCTCCCCCTCTTCATTCCCATCCTCCTCCCCCTCCCTCCCCATCTTCATTCCCCTCCACAAACCCCTCCCTCCCCTCTTCATTCCCCTCCACCACCCCTGCCTCCCTCTCTTCATTCCCCTCAAGCTCCCCCTCCCTCACCTTCTTCATTCTTCACCAAGCCCTTCCTGCCCCTCTTCATTCCACTCCACCTCCCCCTCCCTCCCTCTCTTCATTCCCCTCCACCTCCACTCCCTCCCCTCTTCATTCCCATCCACCTCCCCCACCCTCCTACTCTTCATTCCCCTCCACCACCTCCTCCCTCCCCTCTTCATTCCCCTCCACCACCCCCTCCCTCCGCCTCATCATTCCCCTCCACCACTCCCTCCCTCCCTCTCTTCATTCCCCTCCACCATCCCCTCCCTCCCCCTCTTCATTCTCCACCACCACCCCCACCCTCCCCCTCTTCTTTCTCCTCCACCACCCCCTCCCTCCCCCTCTTCATTCCCCTCCACCGCACCCTCCCTCCGCCTCATCATTCCCCTCCACCATCCCCTCCCTCCCCCTCTTCTTTCTCCTCCACCACCCACACCCTCCCCCTCTTCATTCCCCTCCACCAACCACTCCCTCCCCCTCTTCATTCCACTCCAACTCCCCCTCCCTCCCCCTCTTCATTCCCCTACACATCCCCCTCCCTCTCCCTCTCCATTCCCCTCCAGCTCTTCTTCTCTCCCCACCTTCATTCTACTCCACCACCCACATCCTTCCCCTCTTCATTCCCTCCACCTGCCCCTCCCTCCCCGTCTTCATTCTCCTGCACCACCACCTCCCTCCACCTCTTCATTCCCCTCCACCAACCCCTCCCTCCACCTCTTCATTCCCCTACACATCCCCCTCCCTCTCCCTCTCCATTCCCCTCCAGCTCCCCCTCACTCCCCCTCTTCATACCCCTCCACCACCCCCTCCCTCCCCCTCTTCATTCCCATCCACCTTCCCCTCCCTCCCCATCTTCATTCCCCTCCACCACTCCCTCCCTCCCCCTCTTCATTCCCATCCTCCTCCCCCTCCCTCCCCATCTTCATTCCCCTCCACAACCCTCTCCCTCCCACTCTTAATTCCCCTCCACACCCCCTCCCTCCCCCTCTTCATTCCACTCCACCACCCCCTCCATAACCCTCTTAATTCCACTCCACCACCCCCTCCCTCCCCCTCTTCATTCCACTCCACCACCCCCTCCATAACCCTCTAAATTCGACTCCACCACCCCATCCCTCCCCATCTTCATTCCCATCCACCACCCCTCCCTCCCTCTCTTCATTCCCATCCAACACCCCCTCCTTCCTTCTCTTCATTGCCCTCCACCTCCTCCTCCCTCCCCCTCTTCATTCCCCTCCACCACCACTCCCTCCTTCTCTTCATTCCCCTCCACCTCCCCCTCCCTCCCCCTCTTCATTCCCATCCACAACACCCTCCCTCCCCCTCTTCATTCCCATCCACCTCCGCCTCCCTCCCCCTCTTCATTCCCCTCCACCTCCCCCTCCCTCCCCCTCTTCATTCCCCTCCACCTCCCCCTCCCTCCCCCTCTTCATTCCCCTCCTCCTCCCCCTCCCCTCCCCCCTCTTCATTCCCATCCACAACACCCTCCCTCCCCCTCTTCATTCCCATCCACCTACCCCTCCCTCCCCCTCTTCATTCCCCTTCTCCTCCCCCTCCCTCCCCCTCTTCATTCCCCTCCACCTCCCCCTCCCTCCCCCTCTTCATTCCCCTCCACTTGCCCCTCCCTCCCCCTCTTCATTCCCCTCCACCTCCCCCTCCCTCCCCCTCTTCATTTCCCTCCACCTCCCCCTCCCTCCCCCTCTTCATTCCCATCCTCCTCCCCCTCCCTCCCCATCTTCATTCCCCTCCACAAACCCTCCCTCCCCTCTTCATTCCCCTCCACCACCCCTCCCTCCCCCTCTTCTTTCCCCTCCACACCCCCTGCCTCCCTCTCTTCATTCCCCTCAAGCTCCCCCTCCCTCACCTTCTTCATTCTTCACCAAGCCCTTCCTGCCCCTCTTCATTCCACTCCACCTCCCCCTCCCTCACTCTCTTCATTCCCCTCCACCTCCACTCCCTCCCCCTCTTCATTCCCCTCCACCACTCCCTCCCTCCCCCTCTTCTTTCTCCTCCACCATCCCCTCCATCCCCCTCTTCTTTCTCCTCCACCACCCCCACCCTCCCCCTCTTCTTTCTCCTCCACCACCCACACCCTCCCCCTCTTCATTCACCTCCACCACCACCTCCGTCCGCCTCATCATTCCCCTCCACCACTCCCTCCCTCCCCCTCCTCATTCCACTCCACCACCCCCTCCCTCCCCCTCTTCATTCCACTCCACCACCCCCTCCATAATCCTCTTAATTCCACTCCACCACCCCATCCCTCCCCTATTCATTCTCCTCCACCACCCCTCCCTCCCTCTCTTCATTCCCATCCAACACCCCCTCCTTCCTTCTCTTCATTGCCCTCCACCTCCTCCTCCCTCCTTCTCTTCATTCCCCTCCACCTACCCCTCCCTCCCCTCTTCATTTTCCTCCACCACCACCTCCCTCCCCCTCTTCATTCCCCTCCTCCTCCCCCTCCCTCCCCCTCTTCATTCCCATCCACCTCCGCCTCCCTCCCCCTCTTCATTCCCCTCCACCTACCCCTCCCTCCCCTCTTCATTTTCCTCCACCACCCCCTCTCTCCCCCTCTTCATTCCCATCCTCCTCCCCCTCCCTCCCCATCTTCATTCCCCTCCACAAACCCCTCCCTCCCCTCTTCATTCCCCTCCACCACCCCTGCCTCCCTCTCTTCATTCCCCTCAAGCTCCCCCTCCCTCACCTTCTTCATTCTTCACCAAGCCCTTCCTGCCCCTCTTCATTCCACTCCACCTCCCCCTCCCTCCCTCTCTTCATTCCCCTCCACCTCCACTCCCTCCCCTCTTCATTCCCATCCACCTCCCCCACCCTCCTACTCTTCATTCCCCTCCACCACCTCCTCCCTCCCCCTCTTCATTCCCCTCCACCACCCCCTCCCTCCGCCTCATCATTCCCCTCCACCACTCCCTCCCTCCCTCTCTTCATTCCCCTCCACCATCCCCTCCCTCCCCCTCTTCATTCTCCACCACCACCCCCACCCTCCCCCTCTTCTTTCTCCTCCACCACA
>NW_027141743.1:250000-253394 GCF_036365525.1 Heterodontus francisci | reverse complement strand
AATGTCACCAGTAAGTGTACAGTGGAGTGATGGTGGAGTGCAGGGGAGAGGTTGATAGAGATGGAGTGAGGATGAGAGAGAGGCAGAGAGAGAGAGAGACTGAGATAGGGAGAGAGAGTGGAATGTCACCAATAAGTGTACAGTGGAGTGATGGTGGAGTGTAGGCGGGAGGTTGATAGAGATGGAGTGACGATGAGTGAGAGGGAGAGATAGAGAGACTGAGATAGGGAGAGAGAGATGAATGTCACCAGTAAGTGTACAGTGGAGTGATGGTGGAGTGCAGGGGAGATGTTGATAGAGATGGAGTGAGGATGAGAGAGAGGCAGAGAGAGAGACAGAGATAGGAAGAGAGGGAGAGGAATGTCACCAGTAAGTGTAAAGTGGAGTGATGGTGGTGTGTAGGGGAGAGGTTGATAGAGATGGAGTGAGGATGAGAGAGAGGGAGAGAGAGGGAGAGAGAGAGAGACTGAGATAGGGAGAGAGGGAGAGGAATGTCACCAGTAAGTGTACGGTGGAGTGATGCTGAAGTGTAGGGGAGAGGTTGATAGAGATGGAGGGAGGGTGAGAGAGAGAGAGAGAGAGAGAGAGCGAGAGAGACTGAGAAAGGGAGTGAGGGAGAGGAATGTCACCAGTGTGTGTACTGTGGAGTGATGGTGGAGTGTAGGGGAAAGGTTGATAGAGATGCAGTGAGGATGAGAGAGAGGGAGAGAGAGAGAGAGAGAGAGACTGAGATAGGGAGAGAGGGAGGAATGTCACCAGTAAGTGTACAGTGGAGTGATGGTGAAGTGTAGGGGAGAGGTTGATAGAGATGGAGTGAGGATGAGAGAGAGAGAGAGAGAGAGAGAGAGACAGACAGAGAAAGGGAGAGAGAGAGGAATGTCACCAGTAAGTGTACAGTCGAGTGATGGTGAAGTGTAGGGGAGAGGTTGATAGAGATGGAGTGAGGATGAGAGAGAGGGAGAGAGAGAGAGAGAGAGAGAGAGAGAGAGACTGAGATAGAGAGAAAGGGAGAGGAATGTCACCAGTAAGTGTCCAGTGGAGTGATGGTGAAGTGTAGGGGAGAGGTTGATAGAGATGGAGTGAGGATGAGAGAGAGGCAGAGAGAGAGAGAGACAGAGACTGAGATTGGGAGAGAGAGAGAGGAATGTCACCAATAAGTGTACAGTGGAGTGATGGTGGAGTGTAGGGGGGAGATTGATAGAGATGGAGTGAGGATGAGAGAGAGGGAGAGATAGAGAGACTGAGATAGGGAGAGAGAGATGAATGTCACCAGTAAGTGTACAGTGGAGTGATGGTGGAGTGCAGGGGAGAGGTTGATAGAGATGGAGTGAGGATGAGACAGAGGGAGAGAGAGAGAGAGAGACTGAGATAGGGAGAGAGGGAGAGGAATGTCACCAGCAAGTGTACAGTGGAGTGATGGTGGAGTGTAGGGGAGAGGTTGATAGAGATGGAGTGAGGATGAGAGAGAGGGAGAGAGAGAGAGAGACTGAGATAGGGAGAGACGGAGAGGAATGTCACCAGTAAGTGTACAGTGGAGTGATGGTGGAGTGTAGGGGAGAGGTTGATAGAGATGGAGTGAGGATGAGAGAGAGAGGGAGAGATAGATACTGAGATCGGGAGAGGGAGAGGAATGTCACCAGTAAGTGTACAGTGGAGTGATGTTGGAGTGTAGGGGAGAGGTTGATAGAGATGGAGTGAGGATGAGAGAGACGGAGAGAGAGAGAGAGAGGTAGAGAGACAGAGATAGGGAGAGAGGGAGAGGAATGTCACCAGTAAGTGTACAGTGGAGTGATGGTGGAGTGTAGGGGAGAGGTTGATAAAGATGGAGTGAGGATGAGAGAGAGAGAGGGAGAGAGAGATAGGGAGAGAGAGAGAGGAATGTCACCATTCAGTGTACAGTGGAGTGATGGTGAAGTGTAGAGGAGAGGTTGATAGAGATGGAGTGAGGTTGAGAGAGAGAGAGAGAGAGACAGATCAGGAGAGAGAGAGAGGAATGTCACCAGAAAGTGTACACTGGAGTGATGGTGGAGTGTCGGGGATAGGTTGATAGAGATGGAGTGAGGATGAGAGAGAGGGAGAGAGAGAGGGAGAGACTGAGATAGGGAGAGAGAGAGGAATGTCACCAGTAAGTGTACAGTGGAGTGATTGTGGAGTGTAGGGGAGAGGTTGAGAGAGATGGAGTGAGGATGAGAGAAAGGGAGAGAGAGAGAGAGACAGAGATAGGGAGAGAGGGAGAGGAATGTCACCAGCAAGTGTACAGTGGAGTGATGGTGGAGTGTAGGGGAGAGGTTGATGGAGATGGAGTGAGGATGAGAGAGAGGGAGAGAGAGGGAGAGAGACTGAGATAGGGAGAGAGGGAGAGGAATGTCACCAGCAAGTGTACAGTGGAGTGATGGTGGAGTGTAGGGTTGAGGTTGATAGAGATGGAGTGAGGATGAGAGAGAGGGAGAGAGAGAGAGAGAGACTGAGATAGGGAGAGACGGAGAGGAATGTCACCAGTAAGTGTGCAGTGGAGTGATGGTGAAGTGTAGGGGAGAGGTTGATAGAGATGGAGTGAGGATGAGAGAGAGGGAGAGAGAGAGACTGAGATCGAGAGAGAGAGAGGATTGTCACCAGTAATTGTACAGTGGAGAGATGGTGGAGTGTAGGGGAAAGGTTGATAGAGATGGAGTGAGGATGAGAGGGAGAGAGAGAGAGAGAGAGAGAGATAGAGACTGAGAAAGGGAGTGAGGGAGAGGAATGTCACCAGTAAGTGTACAGTGGAGTGATGGTGGAGTGTAGGGGAGAGGTTGATAGAGATGGAGTGAGGATGTGAGAGAGAGAGAGAGAGAGAGAGAGACAGAGAAAGGGAGAGAGAGAGGAATGTCACCAGTAAGTGGACAGTGGAGTGATGGTGAAGTGTAGGGGAGAGGTTGATAGAGATGGAGTGAGGATGAGAGAGAGAGAGAGAGAGAGAGAGAGAGACTGAGATAGGGAGAGAGGGAGAGGAATGTCACCAGTAAGTGCACAGTGGAATGATGGTGAAGTGTAGGGGAGAGGTTGGTAGAGATGGAGTGAGGATGGGAGAGAGAGAGAGAGAAAGAGAGAGAGAGAGAGAGAGAGACTGAGATAGGGAGAGAGGGAGAGGAATGTCACCAGTAAGTGTACAGTGGAGTGATGGTGAAGTGTAGGGGAGAGCGTGATAGAGATGGAGTGAGGATGAGAGAGAGGGAGAGATAGAGAGAAAGACAAAGATAGGTAGAGAGAGAGCTATGTCACCAGTAAGTGTACAGTGGAGTGATGGTGGTGTGTCGGGGAGAGGTTGATAGAGATGGAGTGAGGATGAGAGAGAGGGAGAGATAGATAGACTGAGATAAGGAGAGAGAGATGAATGTCACCAGTAAGTGTACAGTGG